>NC_058411.1:20976640-21003294 GCF_002201575.2 Neomonachus schauinslandi
AAAAAAAAAAAAAAAAAAAAAAGAAGAAATTTTAGGTATTCAATAAGTGTTTGCTGAACGAACACTGGCCCTGAAACTCTAAGATACTTAGCCCTTACTTATCTATCATCAGATACTTATATTAAAGCAAGCAAGCATGCTTTATTTCCTGGAAGACTTAAATTTCTTTTTATTCCTGCTTCCCCTGTCGACTAATAATAACTATCAGCACTTAACGTGAAGCTAAATTTAAACTACAGTGTACCTTACTCATATTGAAAAACATTTTTGTGCCCAAAATACAATAGCACAGATGCTATCCGTAGTGAAGATTATTGACTCAATTTTGTTCCTGCAAGCCCGACAGATCTTGCCCATTTGAATAGCCAGCAGGAGAAGAAAGCATGGCCAGTCTTGGTGTGCGAGGTCCTTGTTTTCCCCAACATTAACCACTGACCAATGTTACTGGGTACTTCCTTTGTCACCCTAAGAGGATGGAGGTTTGAGAGAGTGAGGATGAAACTCGTGAAATGAAATCATGATTTCACAGCTGCTTTCAGTTTCATTATAAGATTAGTGGTGGGAAAGCACAGGATGATCTGAATTTTTTTTCTTAAAAGCCTTGGGAATATTAAATTAATTTGAGTAAGAAGCACTGCCACCTAGCCTACTTTTAGAGTTCTCCCACTTGGGGCTGGTAACTTTAGCTCTTCTACAAATGGTGATCGTAGTTAATTCTAGCATTTCTAGACTTTAGGTCAAGAATGCAATTTATCAGAAAATTTGAACAAAACTGATCCAAAAGATTATATCCACACAAAAAATATATCACCTAGTATAAGCAAATCGTCTTTAACACCTTATACCAAGTCCCATCCAAACCATGACCACTCTTTATATAAAATTAATCATGGTATTCTTACCAAGTTTTAAAGATGTTTCCTAAACATTACCAATGTTTAAGTGCCAATTCCCTACAAATCACCATTTCTTCATCATTTCTTAATTGAGCTCTTTGTAAATGAAACTTGCTTTGGGTATTGTGACTTGTATTTATGTATTTAAGGAATTAAAAGTGGACAAGATGTAGAAAATAAATGTATTAGTAACATTTTCCCATGTATTAACTAAAGGAAGGACTATGGAATTGTCACATTTCTTGTATTGTGCCTTAGCAAATCTGCTTGAGAGCCTAGTCTTTTGTTTTTGTTTTAAGAATTGGGGGGAAAAAAACATGTACCTGCAATTCCAGGTCTGTAAAGACAGAAATCATCCATGGTAATGTGTTTAGTGCCTGGACAGAGGCAAATAATAACTGTGTATAATGAAAAGCTATAAAAGAACAGACTTAAAAATTAGAATTTCAATATGAAAAGACAAAGTGTAGAGAGGTGACAAATACAGCATTAGCCACCACACCTCAAAAGACTTGAACTAAAGGGCATCCCTTAAAAGTAAGGAGCTCTAGGAAAAATAAAAGATTATGTAGCAGGGATAACAGTAGAACGATTTCTGTTCAACAAATGTTTATCAAGTGTCTACTCTGGTCAAAGTTCTGTGCTGTCAGCCAGCTTCCCTAAAGGGAGGTACGGTCAAAGCCAAGGACACTGAGCATTGTTGATGTGAAGTCATTGGAGAGAAGTGCCCTTTATCAAGGGAAAATTAGGGTTTCTATGAAGCTTTGAAGGACATAGTCATGAAGACAATCACCATGTGAAGTTAACTTGCTGGTTTCGCAGTTGGGCCTCAGGAACCTCAGCTAAAAAAAGGAGAAAGCTGAACTAATGGTCCCTGCCGGCTCCAGTTTTATGGATTATTTTATAAAAGATCCTTTGGTGCCATTGTCAGTGATACTTCATGTCAGTAGGATTCTTCATCTAGTCTTAAGAACCAAGAACCAAGATCAGCTGGCCCATCTTTTTCCTTTTCATGTATCTATCCTTTACCGTCTGCCCAGACAACAAACACAGAAAACCCTGCAGTCCTCTATTTTGTAGCTGAAGGATCAAAAGGATGGTGACCATCAGTTAGAACACTGCTCTGTAAGTTACACCGGCATCACCCAGCAAAACAGCGCTGTGAGTGTGAGGAGGAACAGACCAGACAGGGCTCCGAAATGGATGGTAGGATTTGGGGATCACTTTGAAGCAGAAGTAGGTCTAACCCTCCAAGGTACTGAGGGGTACTGAGGGGCCACATTAGGATGATCTAGGGTTTATAGTTATGTCCTTTTACACAAAAGACTGCAGAAATTGAGGGAGGAAAGAAATGCTCCATAAACATTCTGGGACTATTTGTCAATCAGTTAAGGCAAAATGAGATGAGATGAGCGCAAGGGTCAGTTCTCTGTATCGCCACTGTCTATTAGTAACATGAAAACGTAGTTTAAAAAATTTTTTAAACATCCAGAAGCTACAAAATACCATCTCTTCTATGGTATGTGTTAGTATGATTTTAGTTTCTTGTACTTAGAATGGGGTCAAATGTAATGGCTCGATTCTAACTGAGCAAGGAATTCTAGCATCCTCTTCCTGGTCAGTCCTATGTGCCTCAGATCAAACCCTCAGTGCTAGTCATGGACATCATCCAGCCACCCTCATCTTGCCTCCATGTGCTTCAGGACTAGCAACCCCAGGTAGTATCCAAAGCAAGCACATCTGGGAAAGCAGATGTGCTGCACAGATCCTGACAGCAACCTGTTGGACCAAAGGGTTTAAGGGTTTTGTAGTATGAGGTAAAAGAAGGGAAGATTATGAGCTCCTCTGACCCTAAGCCAGCATTCATTTGACCTTTGTGTCTACCTGCCAACAGAACCTGGAGAAAACTTTACCATATGCAAGAAAATAAACAGAATCAGTGTTTTAGCCAGGGAGTGTGATAAAGGAGATCTCCTCACCCTCCATTTTTGTAATGTCCATCAGTGAATTTCAGTATGTCAGGATGGATGGATCCAAGATCCAATGAGTGATTCAGCTGATCCAAGGCTTTTATTTTCCTTCCTTCAGCATCCATCCTCATTTGATGTAACCTCTTGTACTAGTGTGATTAATTTTATGTAAAACCGGTTTACTTTTCTTAAAAAGAATATGTGCCTATGTAATAAAGTCTACACACTGGCTAGCTTTATAGAGGTGAGGTTTTGTTTGTAATTGTTCTGCTGATTATCGTCTGTAATACCCTTGAGCTATGAAAATGAGCTATTAATAAAAATTTTTAAATAAAATCTGTCACTATGGAAGATTTAATGAGGTGAGGCATAAGGAAAAATGTTTATTATAAAGAATACCCATCACCCAGTAAATATGTTAATGATCATAAGATGACATGTTAACAAGTGACACATTACCAACTGTTTATCCTAGTTTATCATATATATAATTTAGTCAATTCAAGAGGTATTTATTGCGTTCCTATTTTCTGGCCAATTCTGTCAGAAAACAAAATTATGTAATCCTTAAGGTTTTCTTGGCAATAAGTGCATACACATAAAAGTGAGAAATATAAAAGTACATAATCAAATACCATATCTGCAATGTGTTCCTGGCATATTGTCAGTGCTCCACAAGTAACTGTTCAATCGATGAATCCAAATGACTAATGTCAACATAAACTCAGATGGGAAAAAAAAATCAATATGGACTAGAATACTTGGAAGGTTTTCACAGAAAAGATGACTTTTAAGTGAGACCTGGAGGTCTCAGTGGCAAGAGGAAGGGAGTTTAGAACTGGGAAGAGTCATGTCAAAGTGGCATGCTGGATGAGTGGAAGGTGAGCCTGACCTGAGTGAAGGGCTCATGCACATCAGAAGGTAAGGTTGGGGGGGGGCGCCTGGGTGGCTCAGTGGTTAAGCAACTACCTTCGGCTCAGGTCATGATCCCAAAGTCCCGGGATCGGTGCTCGCTTCGGCAGCACATATACCAAAGTCCCGGGATCGAGTCCCAAATTGGGCTCCCTGCTCGGCAGGGAGTCTGCTTCTCCCTCCTACTCTCTCCCCTCTCATGCTCTCTCTCACTCCCTCTCTCTCTAATAAATAAATAAATAAATAAAATCTTAAAAAAGGTAAGGTTGGTAGCAAAGCCAAGCTGAGGGAGGGCTTGCATCTAGCCTGAGGTCGACTCAACCCAGTAAATGCTATGAAGCCATTTTAGAATCTTACTAATAAAGCACTATTCTAGAAAGACCTGTCTACAATGTGCCGGGTGTTTTTGGACTAGAGAGAAGCTTAAGGGCAAAGAAAATCAAGGGTTTTTTTGAGTAAACAAGGAAAGAAATAAACCAAGCTTTGTGTTTTGTTTAGTTCAAATAGGCCATGGACATCTTACTGCAAAATAAAATGATCTGTAATTGGCCCCCTGTCGTTGAGAGAACTGTGTCCGCAACAGAACACAGAATTCTATAGCCTAGCCAGTATGAAATTACCTGGTATTAATAACTGATAGCAGGTGCACAGAAGGATTAATAGCCAAAAAACAGCATAAAATTTTCTTAGCTGAAGAATAATATACTCCTTTGCCCTATTCTTCCATCCTTATCCATCCAGAGTCCTCTTGAGCAAGTTTTGAGACCTGTCTAGGTCCCACATTGACAAAAGGTTTCAGCCTGCTAAGGTTCCCCCTGTTCTTTAATATTCAAGTGGAATAACTATGCAAGTAGTTCTCTGAAGCCAAGTGTGCTCCCTAGTGTTCTTCAGGATTTGTGGGAAGAGAAGTTGGGAATGAGAGGAAGTGAAGATGAAAATTTAAATGTCCTCTGGGTCATTTGTCAGCTCTTTTCCAAATTCCTCCCACCTTTTTCTTGATCACCTCTAACTATTTCCTCTTTATTCCTCCATGCTGGACAGCGCTTTCTCTATTCCCAAAACATAATATGAGTTAGCTTTTATGTAGTGTTTATACTCCAGTGCAACCATGTGTACTAAGTATTTTAGATACATTCATATTTAATGAAGGCAGCCCCTCTCTCCATTCTGCAAGGTACTAATAATTCAAGGCTGATGGTACAACTGACATTTATCAAAGGTTAGCAGTTAATAGTGAGTACAGCACAAAACAGGAAAGAACTTAAAAGTCAATACCAGACATCCCTGCTCTGAAAGTTCACTGCTCACACCCCACAGAGGGACTCCTTGTTATACATCTTTCTCCCTCGCCTCTAGCCTGAGTAAATGGAGCCAACACCTCAAGTCCCCAGAAGATGGTCTCCCTGACTGCCAAGGGAAAACTGAAAAATTCTTAAAATCTCATGTTAAGTGGGGATTAAGTTCTAAATTCAACACTCTTGAAAATCAAAGTGCCCATAAAATAAAGTAGACTAAGGCATAAGTCTTCTTTAATGAAAGTTGCCCTATGACCCTCAATTAATTTTTCAGCTTCTTCATTGAGAATACGGACAGAGTCATCACCGCCCCAAATCCCAGCCACCTGAACAATGTGTTCCAGTTCACGGTCAATGTGGGGAAGCCATTAAAATGAGTCACAATTATTTCCTGAGTTTTACCAACATGAATTGACTGTTTCAGGCTTGACAGCATCTTTTCTCTGCCTCACAGACCCACTGAGTGGAATGGCAGACCAAATAACTTGAATAGAAGTATAATGAGTCTCCATTATAGTTTACTTTCTTATGCAAAGCAAATTTTAGTTCCACTCCATTGCATCCTGTCATGGACCCATTGAAGCATCTTTCCAAACCAAAGAGAAGTCTATCCTAGATCTCCAAAAAGAACTTACATAAACTCACATTTTTTTTTCTTTAGAGGTCTAAAAAAATTTACAGATACTATTTTTAGAAAAACTCAGAGCTGAGGGACGCCTGGGTGGCTCAGTCGGTTAAGCATCTGCCTTCGGCTCAGGTCATGATCCCAGGGTCCTGGGATCGAGTCCCGCATTGGGCTCCTTGAGCCTGCTTCTGCCTTTCCCTCTGCCGCTCCCCCTGCTTGTGCGCGCTCTCTCGCTCGCTCGCTCTCCCTGACAAATAAATAAAATCTTTAAAAAAAAAAAAGAAAGAAAGAAAGAAAAACTCAGAGCTGAAAACCATGTACTTTCCTTCCCCACACAGTCTAGGTTAACAGAAGGGAACGAGATAAAATATCTTCTACGCTTGTAGAAAGCAAACCCCAGGGGTTACTTTTTTTTTTATCTTCTTTCCTCTCCCTCACCTCTTCCTCTTCTTCTCTTCCTCTCTGTTCTTTTCACTAAACGCTATAAAGCCCTGAGAGCCTGGACTCGTGTGGTGGCACTGGCGGATAAAGGAACGTATCTCAGAGACTGAAATGGTCTCCAATTATTTCTTCTCACGTTGAACTCTTTTTGAACAAATTGCACATCTCATTTGCTGCCTGTTAACAGTTGTGTGCTGCCTTTTAATATTTTTTATTTATTAGGTTTATCCTCCTCGTTAAAAAGCAATCATTGACTAAAAGAATTGGTCTTCTGGGCATGCAGCAAAAATGCACTGAAAGCAACATAGGAATCAGCAGACATAAATCAGCATACTCTTTTATCTATGCTACTCTGCCACCTACAGGAAGGTTGTGAGTGGGTCACCCCACTTTCAGGTGACAGCAATGACTAACATATCTGCAAAGTACTCTTCTTTGGAATAATTGCTAATCAATATAGTAGTCATTCAAGAATGTTTGAAACACCCATTCTGTGTTCTATTAGGTTCCAAGGATGCAGAGGTAAATGAGACATAGTCCACCCCCTCCAGAAATACCTCGTTCAGAAGATGGTTTTGATAGCAAATGCATCATCGGGAGCAAGGGCAGCACATTTGACAACTTCATTTGAGTTACAAAAGGGCATCCCACTTTCTGGGCTGGTAAAGCCCCACATCAGAACATAGAGAATACTGTAAGTAGATCAAGCCCGGGGTTTCACCTCCGCCTTCTCGGAAGAGTCCTTCTGTGCAACGTAGAAACTACATAATAGTATGTGGCCTCCTCAGTTCTATAGCTGGTATCCAAATCATGAGCGTATGGATACCTATTTTTTTTAAAATAGACATGAAAGGGGAGCCTGGGTGGCTCAGTCAGTTAAGCGGCCGACTCTTGATCTCGGCTCGGGTCTTGATCTTGCGGTCATGAGTTCAAGCCCCTTGTGGGGCTCCCTGCTGGGTGTGGAGACCACTTAAAAAAAAAAGTAAAAATAGACATGAAAATATCTGGAGCCTAGAATTTACGAAAACATAAATCCATACATAAGGAAATACAGAAATAGTAACAATGTTTTAATATTTCATTTTAATCCCTGTATCAGTGAACGTAGGAGAGGAGATGAGGCTACAAGAAACAACAAAGATGATGTATAAAGGGTTTGAAGGGAGGTCTGGCCACGAAGGTGGCAAGAAGCCCCTGAAGCAGTCCAAGAAGCAGGCCAAGGAGATGGACGAGGAAGATAAGGCATTCAAGCAGAAACAGAAAGAAGAGCAGAAGAAACTCGAGGAGCTAAAAGCGAAGGCCGTGGGGAAGGGCCCCCTGGCCACAGGTGGAATTAAGAAATCTGGCAAAAAGTAAGCTGTTCCATGTGCCCGAGACAATGATGATCCTTAATTCCATTCCTGTTTAAACATCTGGATTCCCTGTCATAGCATCTGTTGCTACCTACAGCTGGAATGAAGTGTTGTCTTAGATCCTGTTGTACATTTAAGAATAAACTTTTGTAAAAAAATAAAAAAAATAAAGGGTTTGAAGGGAAAAAAGAGGCGCCACAAATGGAAAACCAAAACCAATGAAGAGGGGATGGTTGAAGGACAAATGAGTACACCCTTAATCTTGAAACTTTAGGAAAAGGTCATTCGTATATTTTAAACAAGCACATGCAGAAATGCTCCTAAGAATGGTTTTGGGAGGTTGCACCACATTGACACATGCTATGAAGCAATGAATTTGCAGCAAGAAGTATTTCGCATGCACTTAGAAAGTTGCATTTGTCATGTGACTACAGACTATTCTTATCCACTCCCTGATATTATCATCATCATCAACAAAGACAATAAATAGTTGGGGAGTTCTTAAGATTATCAAAATAATTGGTTTTAGGGGCACCTGGGTGGCTCAGTCGTTAAGCATCTGCCTTTGGCTCACGTCATGATCCCAGGGTCCTGGGATCGAGCCCCGCATCGGGCTCCCTGCTCAGCGGGAAGCCTGCTTCTCCCTCTCCCACTCCCCCTGCTTGTGTTCCCTCTCTCGCTGTGTCTCTCTCTGTTGAATAAATAAATAAAATCTTTTTTAAAAATTGGTTTTAGCCAAGTACATTAGAAAGCTTAAATATTGTCATTCTTGCCCTCAGAAAGAATTATATATAGCAAGATAATGTTTAATGCAAGGTATATACAAAGAGTGCTACACGACGGATTTTAGAAATCTGGGGAGGAATTCAAATGAATTATTGCAATCAGGGAAAAGTTTTGGAGAAGGGATATGTTTTGGGCCAACTCTTGAAGGAAAGGGTACCACTTCAAAAGGCAAAGTAGGGCATGGCCAGGAGGGCAAGTGCACAAGTAGGGGGAACACCATTATGTAAGTAAAGTAGGCATAACTCAGTAAAAATGGTGGATTTAGATATAATCAGTATATCTATTTGATGAGAATAGTAGAAATAAAAATGGCTAACTAGGACAGATTATATTTTCCTCCAAATAAATGCAATAAATAACAATACTTCCAGTCCCAAATGCTCTTTCAGAACCTTCCAGCCCCCATCAAATTGTGGAGTCTATTTCCCCACCCCTTGAATCTGGGCTTTGAATGGTGGGTCTAACGACTGCTCCAACGAATAGAGCACAGTGGATGTGATGCTATGTGACTTCCAAGGTGAGGTCATAACAGGATGCAGTTTCTGCCTCCTTCTCTCTGAGTTCACTCACCTTTCCACCCTGGCTCCATGTTTTGAGGGAGCCCAGACCACGTCCAGTGACCACATGTAGGTATCCCACTCAACAGTCTTAGCTAAGGTCTCAGCTGACAGCTGGAATCAACCAAGACACATAAGTGCGTGGAGATTCAAATGATTCCAGCCCGCAGATTTTGAGGCTTCCAGCTGAGGCACCTGATGTCACAGAAAAGAGATAAGCCATTCCTGCTGTACTCTGTCCGAATTCCTGATCCTCATAATTCATGAGCATAATAAATAATTGTTTCAGGCCAATAAGTTCTGTGGTAATTTGTTACATAGTAGTTACATTCTAGTTCTAGTTACATAGTAACTAGAACACTAACATAATTGAGTGATAATCGAATGCCATGTACCACGTTTGATGCCTTATATTTTATATCGGCTAGCTATTTCTGTATAACAAACCATTCCAAACCTCAGTGGCTTAAAACAATAGTTCTTGCTTATTAAGCTCACATATCTGTGGTCTACTGTGGACTGGCTGACCTAGGCCGGGCTCGCTTATGTGCTTAAGTGTTGCCTGGGAACCCTGCCCTAGCCTGGGCTTGGCTGGGGCATCTTAGTTAGGGCAGATCCACTGTATGTGTCTCTTATCCTCCTCTTGGAATTGACAAGTTTGCCTGGGTAGGTCATTTTCATGGAAAGGCAGGAGTGGAAATACTTAGGCTTCTTAGGGCCTGACGTCAGAAATGGCACACCATCACTTCTACCAAATTCTTTTTTTTTTTTTAATTTTATTTATTTATTTGAGAGAGAGAATGAGAGAGAGAGCAGGAGAGGGAGGAGGGTCAGAGGGAGAAGCAGACTCCCTGCCGAGCAGGAAGCCCGATGCGGGACTCGATCCCGGGACTCCAGGATCATGACCTGAGCCGAAGGCAGTCGCTTAACCAACTGAGCCACCCAGGCGCCCCACTTCTACCAAATTCTGTTGGCCAAATGGACTCACATGACCAGGCCCAGATTAATGGCGAAAGAGAACAGACCCCATCTGTTTAATATACTGCAAAGTCACAGGCGAAGGGCGTACACATAGGGAGGGGTGAAGAACTGGAGCCATTAATTCAATCTATTGCATAATTATCAAGTAAGTACCATTATCATCCCCCATCTCATTCATGTCATTGAGAAACTGAAGCACAGAGACTTTAAATAAGGTGACTTAACAGAGTTCCTGGAGCTTCCAGTGAGACTGCTGTTCCTGTTGCTTCTCATCACTGCAACTGTCCAAGACACCAAACTCTCATATGTCTTTGATCTTTAGGTGCTAGATCTCAACTGTCTGCAAGACTGCTGGGTCGTCTGCGCTTCCCACCTTAAACCAATTCCTAACCTTCCTCTAATTGGACCTTAGCATCACTATGCCAATATGTGTTTTTCCATGAGCCTCAGGAACTGCTAGAAATCCCAACTCTTTTCACCCATCACCCCAATTCATCCATGAATACATCTCCCTCTCACACTCCTCCCTAGCTCCCTCGACATTTCCCGTGCCTCTAAGACTCAAGACTTGTCATCACTACTCTTAATCTAGGATATCCTCTCTGGACAGTTCCTTCACTCCCATCTGCCTTCACTTCCAACCCGACTGAAACACTGCCATCCCCCTGTTCCAGGCACATGCTCCCACTGCCCTGAAGTCCTCGCAACAGGATGTGGTTTTTTTCTCTTACACCACGTACCTGTGGACTTGAAGATGAGAGAGAAGAGAGGTATCCTCTTTGCTTCATTAGTCATTCTCCTTCCTCTTCAAAACTTGGATCCTATGGAGTTCATGCTATCACACACTACGACCCCAAATATTGCTATCTCCTTGACCTTCATACAAAGCTTAATTTAGCTTATTTTGCAAGACTAACTTGACCTGGGTTATTTCTTGATTGTGTGTCTGGAAATCATAAGCAAAACTTGAACTGGTTCCCAAGGTTAATATGAGGTCACTACAGACCAATTCTCTATCATTTATGAAAATTCTAATATTCTAACCAATCACCGTGAAGTATAAATAACCACTGCCTTCCCATTATATAAACTACCCCTTACAGAAGGGGCCTTGCCCTCTAACCATATACCCTGAGCCTCATTCCATGTTTTGGTTTGAGGGCTCCTGGTTTGCAAACTGTATTTTGGTGTGTGCACAATAAACTTTTATGAATTACTAATTGGTCATTCGCTGGTTTTCTGTTATTTATGAACTTCTGACAGTAGTTACTTGCTGAGGCCCAAGACACATGGCTTACTCTCTAGGAAGATGTTCCAGGAGTTGCCCACATCACCTCTTATATTTCCTGGATCTAATGTAAGCACAGGGTGACAATCAGCTGCAAAGGAAGCTCAAAAATGTAATATCTTGCTGGGCAAGACCAACTAACACTCAGGGAATTTTATTACTAAAGGAAAGGGGAAAATGGATATTTGGGAACAGTTACCGATCTTTGTCACTTTAGTTAAGCCTCTTACCTACCCACTCTATGCCTTTCCACCAGTAGCTGACTGACACCAGAGAAGAGCACCACAGCCATTATGATCTTATCCTAAACCTGAAGAAAGCAATTGATTCTCCATAACAACCTTATATACTTTTTAAGATACCTTTGATGTTCTGCCTGCAAAAAATGACTAATTCATATTTTCTCCTCTTTTCTCCAACCTTCAACGATTCCTTCCCACTTTTTACACTGTGTTCTCAGCTGATAACTTACCCTTGTATTTTACTGAAAAATTTTAAACAATTACAGGAAGTTCCTTTGCTTCCTACCACCAAATCTATCAACTTACCTACACATTTCCACCGTCAGTTCTAACTTTCTTCTCATCCTCTGTCCTTTTACAGTATATGGAAGCTTTCTGTTCCCAGCAAAGATGAACACCTCCCTTTTTGCTCTGAAGCCTATCCTCCCTGGCCTTTCTCAAAGAGTGATGACTGCAATAATATGCAATTTCTTTTGTATCATTATGATTTTTTTTTTCCCTGTTGACTATTCCCAGAAATAGTCTCTAACAAATCCCACCTTCAAAAAATCATTTGAGGAAAGGATTCTGGGAAGCTGGTGGAGTAGGAAGCACCAGGAATCAGTCTCCCCACCTAGACATCAATTGCATTGGCAGAATCTGATATAACCATGTTGGAACTCTGGAGTCTATTGAAGGCTTGCAACTTCCAGGCAAAGGCTTGGATGGTAAATTGTAGTTAGGTTCAGTCAATGTCAGCTCTTAGCCACAGGAGCAGCTACCCATCCCCCATCTCCCGGGCCTGTGGCAGGCAGCCCTGCACATACTCCAGAAGCAGCTTGTGTATGCTTGCCGGAGCCAGAGTAGACACAAAAGACCCTGTCCTCCCAACATGGGGAGTCTGTGCTCTGACTGCTGATTGCCACTTTTGATCATGGAGATACAGAGAAGCTATATTTGCTCTCACCCTTTTCTCACTTCATCTTTTCTTCTCAGTTCACTCCAATTTGTCTTCCATCTCCATTACTACACTATAATGGCTTTTGTCAATGTCCTTTGACTTGATAAATCTAAGATCTTTCCTATCTTCTCTTATGTGCTTCTCAGCAGCATCTGACAGCTTTAACTACTCTCTTTTTGAAACATTCTCTAACCTTGGTGTCCACACCCACCTCCTACCCTCACTCCTCCCATTCTCTTGGTTTATATGCTACATCGTTGCCAACTCCTTCCCAGTCTTGTTTTTTCGGCTCTTTCTGTCCATAAATGTCAGAATGCCTCTACTCTCTCCCCTTACATTTCTTCACACAATCTCACACATCCCCATGGCTCTAAGTACCTATATATGCTAAATGAGTCCCCAATATTTATTTCCAGGTCAAATTCTAAACTTGTATTCAACAGTTTATTTGATGTCTTCACCTCAGTGCTCAACAGACATCTAAACCTAACCATAACAGAATTTTTCTCCCCTAAATGTGTCTTTCCCTCAATTTTCCCCAACCTAAATGGCACCACATCTTCCCAGTCACCTAAGAGAAGCCTATGTGGCATCTCTGATTGCTCATTTTTCTAAAACCCCATGTTGTACCCAAAGCAAACCTTACGGGGTCCTTTTTCAAAACATATGATGAATCTTTCTATCTCTACTCTTCTCACCTGGATTTCTACAAATGCCTAACATATAATATTCTACTTATTTATCTTGTCTGTTGTCTGTTTCACCAGCCTCATGAGCTTCATGAGTGAAGGGAATTCAGTTTGTTTTGTCTTATGCTGTACATTCATGGCTTAGAATAGGGCTTGATGCTCAATAAGTATTTGTTGAATGATTGGCAGAAAAGTCTAGTGGGAATCAGACATGCAAAAATTGAATTATAATACATTCTTTTATTTTTTTTAAATAAACATTTTATTTATTTATTGATAGAGACAGATAGTTACAGAGATATCGAGAGAGAGTACAAGCAGGGGGAGCAGCAGAGGGAGAGGGAGAAGCAGGCTCCCCGCTGAGCAGGGAGCCCGATGCGGGGCTCGATCCCAGAATCCTGGGATCACGACCTGAGCCGAAGGCAGACGATTAACCGACTGAGCCACCCAGGTACCCTATAATACATTCTTTTAAATGGGAGTATGTACAAAACTTAGGAAGGAGAGTATTTCCAGATCTTGAGAATTAGAGACAGCGTTAGTCTTTCTTTTTGGATGAGAGGAAAATAAGCCAAGAACAAAGAAAATTGTGAAAATATTTGTCGTAATAGTCCCTTTAAAATGTACATTGAAGCCCAATACACAAGTAATTACATCAAATATTATCACTTTCCAAATAATTTACAAAAATAAATATAGAGAAACAATGATGGGGGAAATATGGAAGGAATTAAAACTTCCAGGAGCTGGGTTTCTCTAGAAAGGAAAAAAGGTAAGTGGAGAAAGACATTGTTAAGTGTGTAATGTGAATAAAGATCCAGAAACAAATTTTTAAAAATTCCTTTTTCTGGAGGAATGAGAATGGAGATTGGTCTCAACTTTATAGGACAGCTATGTGGGACCTGTATAAAGTCAGAGAGATAGAGGGGACAACCTATCATGGGTAGCTTGTGACTATCAATTAGTATTTAAAATGTAGAAATCCTAAGACCCAACAACTCCATTTCTAAGAATCTATCCTACAAATATAATAACAAAAGTGTATAAAGGTACATTCACAAGGACATTGTTGCAGCAAAGTTTAACGTAGCACAAAAGAGAACAGCCTAACTATTCCTTTGTGTACCTACAGAGGTGTCATCAAAGTCATCTGAGAATGTGAAATTTACTGGTCTAGAAAGAGGTCTGTGATATACTGGGTCTATGAAAAAGGCAAAATGGAGCGCCTGGGTGATGCAGCCGGTTAAGCAACCAACTCTTGGTTTTGCCTCGGATCATAATCTCAGGGTTGTGAGATCGAGCCCTGGCACGAGCCAAGCTACTCATGCTGTTTGACAAGGTCCAAGTATGGGGGACGATCCGGAAAACAGGAGACTCCACAGCTGGCTCCTGCTATTCTCTTTCATTTTGTTTATGGCAATCTTTATAATTGTGGGAATATTTCTGGGCTGGCTCCTGCTATTCTCTTTCATTTTGTTTATGGCAATCTTTATAATTGTGGGAATATTTCTGGGGTTTCATGATAAAGTGACTACTCATCTTAGTTACCTAAGATGATTGCCTATCTAAGCAATCATAATGAAACTAATTCCACGAAGAATTAGTTTCTATAGAACAAAATAACAAGACGGTCATGCTCTGTCTAGCACCTTTCTCTTTGCGTACTGTTTTTTAGTTTTAGCGAAAGTCAATAAGCGGAAATCAATGAAGGTCATGTTAATCATTACAAAGGAAAAGTGAAAGAAGGCTATGTCTGTAATCCAAAAAATGATCTAAGATTATCTCGATAAATTGTAAAAAAAACATAATCACATGTTACGAAAGTATGGAAAAACAAAATATCCTAAAATATAAATAAAGTTCCTCCGAGGCTGTCAGGAGGAGATGCTTGCAACCTGATCCTGTGTCTGTGTCTCCTCATTCGCGACGCCGTCCTTTCCTTCGAGAGACCCACCCCGGCTGGAGCTGGACTCCGGCAGAGCCCCATGTGGGGCTCCATGCTCAGCATAGAATCTGCTTGAGATTCTCTCTCCCACTCCCTGTCTCTCCGGCTTATTCTCTCTCTCTCTCAAATAAATAAATAAATCTTTATTTTTTTAAAAAAAGAAAAAAGCAAGTTGTATATAAAATTTAAGGCATGATTCCTTTTTTGTAAAAAACAAAGTGTACTCATATTTATCTACATATATATATCCAGAGATGCTTTGTGGGCATAAGAAAAAATACACGTGTGATTGAAATGTATGACTGGAAAGACAGAAATACGTGGGCTTCATCTTTTATTTTATGTAATTTTTTTATTTGATAGCTTTTGGTAATTTAACTTATCTTGTTTTGTTGTTGTTTTTCCTCCCCAATAAAATATTTTTTGAATGTCATGATTGGTTCAGGAAAAAAAATCAGAGGGCTAAATATGGAGACTAAGAACATACTGAGATTTTGAAAATGGTATGTATCTGATAATCATTATCCAATCACATTTTTATAAAGTCAGACAGAAATTCCGATTTGATTTTTTAAGCCAATATTGGAAGGGTGAAAATACATTAAGGGCACTGAAAAGAGGCTATGTTTGGTATTCTGTAACTACGGTATTAAAAAGGAAAAAGAAAAGCAAAGGAACAGTAATGGAGACAATGAGAGGCAAAGAGGGAGGGAAGGAGAAAGGAAGGTAAGTTCAGGGAAGAGGGGAGACAGGAAGAAGGGATTTGGAATTGATTGTATCGTTCACTAAAATTAGAGAAAATTAAGAAGCTATTATGTAATGAATTCCATCCTTGGAAAATAAAACGATTGTTAGTGATAAATATCCCTAAGGAGGCTACGAAATATATGAAGAAATGAAACACCACCCAGGGACTGTGGTTTCCTAGTTCTGTGTTCTATCTGGGCTCAGGTGTATTTTGTCTTCCTGTGGCCAAATAACAGTATTGATTGTCTTTTATCACTCACTACAATATATCTGAAGGCTGGAAAATCTATCATTTCAATTTAACATTTATTGAGGAATGGTAATGCATTCTACACTTGACAAATGAGCAATTATATCTCTTGACTAGAGATTTATATAAGGCCTCTAGTTTTAAACAGTCTGAGTCATTTCAGGAAATAGATGATTTTCAACAAATTTAGAAACAGAAATCAGTTATTCAAATGATTTAACGTCAAAGAAACTGGTGAAAAATTTACTAATCCAGAGTGTAGTATGTGTTTCATCTCAAACTTGGAATTGCTTCCTTCTTTGATTCTAATTTTACAGATGGAAAAAATAAAAAAAACCCTACATGTCCGAAAGAGAGATGGCTTTGCTTTATTGGTGAACTCAGTTCAGAAGTATGTTCTAATTCCCATTTGCTCCACGGTTCAACATGATCTAGACAAAGACAAAATGGAACCCATTTAATTTTCTGTTCCATCAATATTATTATTGTTGTTTTTATTGTTGTTATGGTCTTCAATATTTACTGAGGACCTACTTTGTGCCAATCACTGTGCTAAGGGGCTTTACATGGATTAACTCTTAATCATCACACAACTCTCTAAAGTAGGTAATATTACTAAACTGCCACTTTACAGATGAGGTAACTTGCCCGTGGTCAGAGCGGGGACAAGCATCTTAGTCTACATGACTCAAAGTCCACACACTTGGTTACTTGCTCTACCACTATACCTTTCAGTATATACTGCCTCTTCTGAGTTATTATTGTGCAATGACATGGGCACATGCCCAATTTAATGTATTTTTTAATCTACAGAATCAAAGTTATGCCACTGGCTTATTAGGTAAAATATAAAGAATTCCTCTTCCTAATGTTCTACCACTAAAAACAGTCATCTTTCATTTTCTTGTTTTATGAAAGCATTTAAAGTGTAATGATAAAGCTAGACATAAATGTTTTGATTATAAAGAATCTTGCTAGAAAATGAGTGTTCTTGACAAATTCAGTAATTGAGTAGGTGCTACTTAAAATGGGAAATGGATGATTTTCAACTGATGTAAAAACAGAGAAATCAGTTATTTAAATGATTTAATAAATGCTTCTTGATGATGCTTTTATGAAGGCAGTTATATTTAATCAGGGCAAAGTCTCGGTTTCAGGTCTCAGTTTTGCATAAGCTACAGAGTTTCTCTTCTCCCAGACGAAGTTTAACACATTATATAATTAACATACATTTGACAAACTTAAGGAGCAACATGATTTGACTCAAAACCTTTGCATTCTCCTGGATTGATAGTTTCTTATTTCTAAGACAGGTGGAAAGAGCCTTGAACTTGTACCTCTAAAATTTCACAAGTAAACAGCAATATGAACTTGGGCAAGTCACTGCTGAAGGTGAGTCTCATTTTCCCCGTCCACAATGAAGGGATTATATTACTTATCTCATTGGATTGCTGCAAGCTTTAAAGGAAGTACTGTGTGATTAAAGCTTTTAAAGTAAATCCATTATTATTATTGTTGCTTCTCATCTTGGCAGGAACACAAAATAGCAAATTCCTCATTTTTTTTTTTCAAATCTCCATTTTTCCTGTTTAAGCATCTATTATGTTTTGCCTGCTGGCTATCTCATTACTTTGAAGAAACATCCTACAAAAATAATCCAGAGCCTTGTTCACAACAAGGTATTTGAACTGCAACCCTTGATTTTCTCACAGAAAACTGTTAAATGGATCAGTCCTCCCATTCTGGTCTGGAATCTCTGAGCGACTTTCTGCTCCCTCCCTTTTTACAAGCTGTACTACCTCTACTACCAGAGGAAGGTAGATTCTGGGAACTGCAAATGGTCTATCTAGTTCCAGTTTATATAATAATTCTCTAAGATATGGTTTGTAAATAAACTACAGATTTATCTATGATGTGTTTTATTAGAAAGTTATCTACGTAGAATTATCTGCCATATCAGAAGCCCCTATCAAATTGAAGATGTATGAATAAGAAGATAAAGGTGGCATGTAAATAAAAGATAATTTGGGGGAGCCTGGGGGGCTGAATTGGTTAAGTACCTGCCTTTGGCTCAGGTCATGATCTCAGGGTCTTGGAATTGAGTGAGGCTTCCTGCTCAGTGAAGAGTCTGCTTCTCCCTCTCCCTCTGCCCCTCTCCCCTGCTCATGCATTCATTCTCTTTCTCAAATAAGCAAAGTCTTTAAAAAAAAGATAGTTTGTCTGCTAGAATACTTTTATAAAAACATCAGAGTGAGTACCTTATTTTTCACCATTTTTAACTATCCCAATCACAGCTGTTCAACTTGTGAATCAAGGTAAGGTATATGTGGCTGAGGTCCAAGAATCAGAGAGAGGAAACCTATGTAATTAAACAGTGTTTAATATTAATTACATTTATAACACAGTACCAGGCCTTCTTGGGGATATGAACTGTTTTTCAACTGGAAGACAAGCCGTCTGGAAAAAGAACCATCACTGGTTGTAAAATAAAGCTTCACTGGACCTATTTTTGATATTTTACATGAACAATTTAATTTAATTCAGTAACTCTTTAATTTCATCAAATATCCAGGAAGTATGCAAATTTCCAATTGTGTCATAATTGTCATTTCTTTTACAGTTATTTAAATTAGGATCCAAATAAGTTCCACACATTGTGATTGATTGATATAACTCTTGTCTTTTAATCTATAGGATCCTCTCTCTCTCTCCCTGAATTTATTTGTTGAAGAAACTGGACTCTTTGTCCTATAGCTTCCCAGCGTCTGGATTTTGCTGATTGCATTCCGGATATGCAGTTTGCAATGTCCTTGCACCTTCTGTATTTTTTGAAAATTGTTAGTTGGAACTACAAGCCTAGTCAAATTCAGGGTTTATAATTTTGGGTGGTGGCCGTGAAGGTAAGACTACCTTATTGGTGGTAGCATGTTCTTTATGAGGACACATATACATCTGGTTGTTTCCCTTTTTGTGATGTCAGCAGGTGTCAGTGTTTAATGCCTCCATCTCAATTCATTAGAGGTTGCGAAACGGTGATATTTTATCATTCTTTATTCACTTATTAGTTGGACTACTTCTTTAATGAGAAACTTCCTCTCATCTACTGTATTAGTTTCCTGAGGCTGTTGTAATAATAACCATGAACTTGGTGGCTTAAACACAACAGAAATTTATTCTCTTGCAGTTCTGGAGGCCAGAAGTCTAAGATAAAGGTATTGGCAGGGCCACATTCGTCCCGGAGGCTCTAGGGGAGACTCTGTTCCTTGCCTCTTCCAATTTCTGGTGGTTGCGGCATTACCTGTGGCTGCAACTACCCAGCTTCTACCACTGTGGTTACATTACCTCTTCCTTCTCTTTTGCTCACCTCTATGCATCTCTTATAAGGACACCTGTCATCAGATTTAGGGCCTACCAGGGTAATCCAGGATGATCTCCTCACAAACTCCTTAACATAATTATGTCTGAAAGACCCTTTTTCTGGGGCACCTGAGTGGCTCAGTCGGTTAAGCATCTGCCTTCAGCTCAGCTCATGAGCTCCGGGTCCTGGGATTGAGCCCTGTGTTAGGCTCCCGGCTCAGCCCAGAAGTCTGCTTCTCTCTCTCCCACTGTCCCCACTCCTTCTCTCTATTTCTTGTTCTCTCTCTCAAATAAATAAATAAAATCTTAAGAAAAAACAGACCATTTTTTTTTTTTTTTACAAGTAAGGTAACATTCACAGGTTCTGAGGATTAGGACATGGACATTTTCTTTTGGGGGTCACATTCAACCCATGATATCTACCCTTTGGTACTCGGTGGTAGAGTTCATGTAGGAAAGGCTAGATAAGTCCTTGATTAGTTTTCTTCATTTACCACTCTTCAAAATAATGAGTTAATTCCCCAGCATCCTTCAATAGTGACCAATTAGCATTTTCATGTTTCTTTAACAGTATTATAAATTAATGGATTTAAATATTTGATGTACTTCAACTTGCTATTAAGTTCTATCCTATTGGTACTCCAAGTGTCTCACCTTTGGCCAGTAGGGGCCTCTTCATGTTGGCTCCTAAAGTCTCTTGACACGACACCAGCAGTCTTTGGTATCTTCTGTTATGGGTTGAATTGTGTCCTCCAAAAAAGCGATGTTGAAATCTGAACCCCAGTATCTCAGAAAGTGACCTTATTTGGAAATAGGGTGGTCATTAGGGTAAACCCTAATCCAGTATGACTGGCATCCTTACAAAAAGGGGAATTTGGGACACAGAGACAGATATGCATAGAGGGAAAACAATGTAAAGACACAGGGAGAATGCCATGTACAGATGGAGGCAGAGATTGGAGGCATGCGACCATAAGCCAAAGAACACCAAGGATTGCAGGCCAACACCAGAAGCTGGGAAGAGGTGAGGAAGGATTCTACTCAGAGGGTCAGATACAGCATGGTCTCGCTGACACCCTGATTTCAGACTTCCAGGTTCCAGGAGTGTGAGAAAATAAATTTCTATTATTTTAAGTCACCCAGTTTGTGGGACTTTGTTACAATAGCCCAGGGAAACTAATACATCTTCCTTGTGACCTGTATGAAAAGATATTCTAGACTCATTTTGTATTAGGTTGGGCAATAATTGGCAATTTCCTCTGGCTCAAACTGATATTTTTCTTGCTCTAATCCTGGAGTCAGCAATATCTGCAAGGAGCCTTGATTCCTTTTAGTGGAAAATGGTATTTCAAGATCATAATCTGAGAGCTAGAGATGCTCACAGTTGCTAGATTGGTCACTGTGTTCAGGCTCTTTCAGAGCTATGTATATTTTACAACTAAAACACTGGGTTTGGGTTTTGTTGTTTTTTAGAAAAAAGACATTTCTTGGTCCTGACCTGGACTCAGAATGAGACATTTCTCCAAGGAATACTGGTCTTGAAATGCCATAATTTAGGCATTAGGTGTACTCACTGCTACTGGATTGGTTATTCCTAGGCCTTTTCAGAGGCAGGGTAAAAAATAAGACAATGCATCATGATGCTTCTAATTCAAATTCGGGATTACAGAATTTTACTTATCTACTTGTATCTTACATCTGCATTTCCTTTCCTCCATGTTGGGAATCCTGGTTTTCAAGAACAATTAAGATGATATAATTAGAACATCACATAATTACTCATTTTATTTATCTCACATTTCACATTTAAAAAACCAGAATATATATACAAACATTATCACAGCAATACAGAGAAGAGTGAAAAAAATTTTTTCTATTTCTTTGTTTTTAGAAAATATCTCCCTACAGATGTATAGTCAAATTACTGTTTTTTAAAAATATTTTATTTATTTATTTGAGAGAGAGAGCATGAGAGAGAGAGAGAGAGAGAGAGAGCGCAAGCAGGGGGGAGGGGGAGAGGGAAAGGGAAAAGCAGGCTCCCTGTTGAGCAGGGACCCATGACCTGAGCTGAAGGCGATGCTTAACCTACTGAGCCACCCGAGCACCCTAAATTACTGTGTTTTAAGGTCTCTTGAAAAGGTTCCCCTCTGTGTGTTATGAAATATACTATTAGGTTTATTTGCTTCATTTTATTTCAGTTTTGAGACCATGTACAATTAATTTTATTTTATAAATAAGTTAATTTCATTTTATAATTAAGTGAATAGGTTTCCAGAGTCAAATATAAAAAATACATTTAAATAAGCCTAGTTTCTATTCCTGTCCTCATCATAATATTTTCTCCTTGTCCTTATAGGTAACCTTCCTTTAAAAAAAATTATGGTTTATCTTTCCTTTTTTTTTTTTTTAATATAAGCAAGTGTATGTACACACAATGTTATAGTTCCTCTTTTCTTAGATGGTAGCATACAAAGAACACTTATCTCTACTTGCTTTTCTCACTTAACACTGTATCCTGAAGATTAGTCTATAGTGGTATATAGAGATATTCCTCATTCCTTGTTATAGCTGGATAGTATTTCACTGTGTGCAAGTACCATAGTTTATTCAACCAATCCCCTTATATGGACATATCAGAGTGTTTCCTTTCTTTTGGTGCTACAAGCAGTCCTATAATTGAATAGTCCTGGGCATATACCTTTTCATATTTCTGCTACTATATCTGTGGGATAGAGTCCTAGAATTGGCATTGCTGAGTCAATGAACAAATTCATATGTAGTTTTGCTAGGTATAATTGTACACATGTATAACCAAGCAACTTGATGAATTACAATGATAGATCAGCATTTTAGCTTAAAGAATTTTTTTTTTCCAGAATTATTTGAGAGAGAGAGAGGGCGAGCATGCATGAGTGGGGGTGGGGGGAGGGGTAGAGAGAAAAGAAGCAGACTCCTCGATGAACGTGGAGCCCAACACGGGGCTCAATCTCATGACCCTGAGATCATGACCAGAGTCGGAAATCAAGAGTCCGAGGATTAATCGACTGAGCCACCCAGGTGCCCCTTAGCTTAAGGAATCTTATCTCACAACAGCATATATTATATTTACATACAAAAATTACTCTGTATACTCACCACTTAAGTTATCAAAATTTAGCCAAACTTTTTGTGGATAAATTAATCATCAACCATGGCAGCATTATTAAAATCTCATAGGAGTGTTCTATAAAGTGAGTTAAAAAGATCTTTCCCTTGCTTTGATGTTGTTGATGTAACTTACCATTAATAATAAAAACATCCACCCAATACTTACCAAAGCACTTTCTAGTACCTTTGATCTTCCCAACAATCCATATTTCATCTTATCAAGCACAGAGAAGTTTAGTTACCGCAGAAGGTCTCACAGTAAGGTAATGGCATTGTCAAACCTGACTGCACAGATTCTGCACTAAGTTATTTTTGCTAAGCCACCACTAACTGGCTTATATTTCCATATACAAAAAATAATTGCAAGTTAGTTGCTGTTTTAAGACATGAAGTAGCAATTTTAAACTGTAAGTTAGAAGGAAGAGAACATTAAAAAAAAGTTAAAAAAATCTCAGTACATGTATAAAAGTAATTGGTATGGCCAGTAATTTCTTTTTATACACTGCATCAAACATCAGTGCATGTGGAAATCAACAGGTGTTTTTGTTTTGTTTTTGTAAAGGCCTAAAAAATACGTGAATTCTGAATATAATTTTTTGGTAGTACTGAAATATAGTGCTTTTAATATCTTGAATGAATGCTGTCATTATGCACCATACAATAGGGGCTTTCATTAGGATTGTTAAGCTTGAGTTACAAGATCTTCCCTCTTCACTTCTGTTTTCTCCAAAAGTGCCCAATACTATTGAGTATATAAGGGCTGCATGATTCCTAAATATGCCAGATAATTAGCCTTATTGATCTATCTATCTATATTTAAGAACATGGAAACTGAAGGTAAGTTACATAATGAGATTTTAGTTCAAGCTAATTTCCATGAGCAGTCTTTTTAGATTTTTTTTCTTTCTTGGCATTGTTGCTGAAATAGTCATTTGGATAGTAAAACATTTTAATGTTTGGACATATAAGGTTTGGTGTCATTTTGTTTATGGTATATTAAAATTTATGCACTAAATTTTTCCGTTGCTTCTTTTGTTTGGCAGTTATCCAGTGTTTAGGCAGAATATTAACATTAAAAGAAAGAAGTAACTTTTATTGTCCAGTCCAAAACACTTAGAAGTAAAAAAAAAAAAAAAGATTCATTACAAAGAAAGAGATCACTATATGTATCTGTTTAAATATACGGCTGTTACAAAGTATGAGTTCACAAACTGAAAATCCAGTGTAAATGTTTCAAACATGGTACAAGGAGCTGCTAAAATTAGAAAAGTTATTTAAGCTCCCCTCCCCCAAGAAAAAGTTCAGACAAAAACAATTTAAGTATAACGCTAAATCTAGTCTTACATGGGAGGAGATTTCTATTCACAGATTTCCAGTTTTGTGAATTAAACAGCTGTAGTCTCCAAATTATTCAGACCCAGTATTTTGGTGCAAGATCAGGAAATGTCTCTTTCTGAAACTAAACTGGCTGGCACACATATATAATGATTGAAGGCATATTAAAACTGAATGAGGAATGGAAAACAGTAAATTGGAATGGAATCCATGGTGGTTAGTTAAATGCCAGGCACACTGGAGAGAGAAGGGAAGAGATCTGGGTCAATATTAGTCAAGTGCTTCAGCATTGTTACAATTTAAAGTGTGTAAAAACAGAGGCCATCTCAGAGCCTCGGAGAAGTATGAAGTATGTTATAAGGAGTCCAGAACTGGGTTTTCTGTCTTTTGAATCCAGTAACTGTATTTTGTTACTTGACAGGTCAGTCTCAATCAGAGCAAAATGGTGACTAATCCCCTTGGGAATAAGTCCATGGAGAATAAATCTCATAGATTCTAACCCATGTTTTGTATGCAGTGGTCTTTATCTTAACTGATGGCAAAACATTTTATCATTGAGTCAAGAATACCAAGGGGTTAGGGAAGAAAATGAGGTGGAAGGCGAGGGATTCCAAGTGCAAATACTTGGTAGTATGTATACATAAAGAGGTAAAAAGAAGTCCTAATAAGCCAGTACCAGAAGTGGTACTGTTTAGTATAACTTTTCGGGCTCATGGTCACCTGAATATTAAATGAATGACAAAAGGTGATGGAACCCTATTTTTACGTATCAAGAACACTATGATTTCCTAGGACTGTTTTTTAAGTGCCTTCACGCAGGAAGCTGTGCAGGGAACTGAAATGCAACTGGTAAGGCAAGAACGTAGGATCAGCTGTGTTAAAAGAAATCTCAAAATTAATTGATATTCTCTATGCCCATCACAAACATACCGACAACTTCCCATTTCTGAGTATTAATGGCCTCTGCTTTCTCTAATTTCTTCCTTCAGGTCCTGGCACGTTGCATCTTTTCCTCTCTCTGGTAGTTGTCTTTAAGATTTTCCAAATATGCTTTCAGTTGCATACAACTTTGACATTTCGTTTTGGTTGATGAAGATAAACTCCCTCACTTGTCCAGACTACATTCCATGTCTCTCAAAATTCCTAGGGACAAAGAGAATTAGGTACTGTGAGTTCTGCCTTCTAAACAGAGAATTCTCTGTTCTGCGTGAACTGTTGCCATAAAGGCGGGATTTGCCTGAGCAGAGCAGGTCAACGCCTTTTGATTTATACTCCAAGACATGGACTTTTTTTGCCCGCTCTCTCGCAGCGAGAGGCCACGAGAGTTGGTGGGTCAAGGGGAAGTATTTCAGATGTTAGTCATTACACGCAGGCCATGTGGTTACAGAATTTTGGCAGTATTTTAAAAAGAGGGGGAGGGGTAAACGTTATCGTGCTGTCATCATCCGGTGGCTCGTGTTTCGCTTATTTTTTTGCATTTCCACCACCGTTATAAGTCACTTGAAGTACTAGTAGGCTAGTAGGTGGCCGAACCTTGGGGAAACTTAAGCCCAGAAACTTTTAGCTGTACTGGTGGAGACAACTCAGCCAGTTCAGGGGTTACTAATTCTGAAATGTGTTAACAGTGGGCCCAAATCAGCTTTCTTCCCATTTAGGAAGACGTACACAATTTTGCAGGCGAAAGGCCCATCCTTCAGGAGAGCAACGAAGGCCTCAGAGCTTGAAGTCAAAAGACTAGCTGAAGCCCCGAGATGACTCCGCATTTAAAACTCTGCCCCGAGTCCGAGCGCTCCCGGGGCCGGAAGCGGGAACACGTGACCGGTCCTCCGCAGCCATTGCTAGCGAGGCAGCCGCCACCACCCCTTCCATATTTTCTAGCTTCTCTAGCGCCGGGAGACGCAGAAACACCTGACAAGAGTCGGTCCCAGGTAACTCTGGACTGGAGTGTCACCAGAACTCATGCCTTTTCTAGCAATGCCTTGCAAGTCCCTCACCCTAAAAGAGCTGTGGGACACTTCCACCTGGGTGGCAACCACGTGATCACGCGAGACTTGGGGAGCGGGCAAGCCGACTTGACTACTCCAGTCCCCGGGCTCCGCCCGCCCAGCACCCTCCACGGCGCGTGACGACGCGGCCCACGGCGGCCTCCGCCCCGGCGCGCCTGCGCACGCGGCTCTCGCGGTGTCTCGCGCTCAGCCCCGCCCACCTCTGCCCCCGCCCTTTCCGCTCCTCCCTCCCCCTCCGCCCTGTCTCTCGGCGGCAGCGGCGGCGGCGGTGGCTCGCGCAGCTCGTTGGCTCACTATATAAAGGGGAGAAGCGGGCGGACCGGACGGCTGGAGCTGCAGCCGGTGGCGGCAGCGGCGGCGCGGGGAGCGGCGACCGGTGGTGGTTTCCCTCCTTGGTGCGGGGTGGGGAGCCGGCAACGCCCCCCGGACCCCAGAAGGGTCGTGGCTTTTTTTTTTTCAGGGCGATTCTCGAGGTTTTTAGCTGTGGGAGGACTGCCCCCCTCCTCCTCCTCCTCCTCTCACCGCTCCCCTTTACTCTTTCAGGATTCGATTTTGTTTGAAATTTTTACCCCCAATCTTGCGGTGGCTTGGGCCACCCTCCGGGTTTTTTGGTTTTCTTTTTTTCTTTTTTGGTTTTGTTTTTATCTTGTTTTCTTGGGCTTGCCCCCTCTTGTTTGTGTTGTGTGTGGAAATGGCGAACTCGGCAAATACAAACACCGTGGTAAGGACGTGGTTTGGTGGCCGGCGGGGGCTTCGTCCAGGCGGCAGCAACGGCCGGACCGGGCGGGGGCGGGGACGACGGCGGCGACTCCCGGCCTCTACTCTCCTCAGCCGCCCGCGCGGCCGCCGCCGCTTCCCGCCTCGGGCGGAGCGGGCCGGGGCGGCGGGCGCGG